>NC_056727.1:976597327-976629827 GCF_019279795.1 Protopterus annectens | reverse complement strand
CTGTTTGCATTTGGATGGGCAAGCCTATGGCAAAACTAAATTAACCCTGTCAATGAGTGTGCACAACATAATACATTACACAACCTGTTCAGTTACTGATGTATTTGTGGTGAAATCCAGCAGACACAGGGGGCTGTAGTGAATGTGGGTGTTGTTGCTGCTGTCGATAAAAACATATGGCTTCACAATATATGTATGTATTCATATGCTATGCCATACATTTTCAAGGTTTCCACATGCTGTCTTAGGGAGACATGGTAAGACTCACCACGGTCCAGATGTTTGCAGCAAGTACACAGGTTTATAGTTATGTGTGTTTCACACCAAATAGTGGTTTGCTGTCAAATGTGGTATCATTTACACATGATGTGAGAGAAGACTGCCAGAAATCTGAACGTCAGACATCCCAATAGTCCTCCAACTGCAACACGTTATTCTAAGCACTTCCACACTTTTATAAGTGCATTATCTAATGTTGAGCCGTTCCTTTTGGTCCTTTGTCCAACATTATATGTGTCATACTGCAGCCTTACTGTCTATGTTGGGAAATACAGGCATACATACACACATACACATATATACATGCACACACACACACACACACACACGTCTATGTATGTATATATAAGTATAATAATATATATGATATATATATATATATATATATATATATATATATATATATATATATATATATATATATATATATATATACATTTTTTTAACAAAATTGTGCAAGGAACAAGGAATTTGTGCTCTGCTTAACTAAGTGTATGGGCATGCGCAGTGGCATTTTTTTGGATTGTTTGCACATTGCTAAGCAGCACACAAATGGGAGACACACTGCTTACATCAGAGACCTACTGCTCCATAAACTGACTCCAGCCCACACCTAACTGTACTCCAGGCCAGGATTATGACATGATCAGAAAAACTCCATGCTGGATCTACCTATATACCCAGGTCCATAAATGAATCTACAGTTTCAATCACTGTGTGCTGTATTTAATATTCAACTTTCTATTTATGTCTTCCAAATCTCATATGCTTAATTTTTGATGTATTTATCAGTGTATTATGCTCCTGTGCCCAAATGGTCAATTTAGTCAAGATATTTTGCAGACATGCCCCATCAATAACACATGTAATCAGTATATCCAATTTCAAATCATCTGCATACAGACTGTAGAACAACTGAGATAAAAAAATAGGTTTAAAGACAAATCTAAACAGGTTTAGGCCTAGGGTAGAGTCCTGTGGGACACCCTGACTGTAACCAAGAATTTTAGTTGTCCAGTTTCTGTAGGATACTTGCCATGTCCTATATGTAAAACATGCAACTATCCATCTTCTCAAGATTGCATCAATACCTAGTTGTTCTAATTTATTGATCAGTGTTTTATGTATGGCCCTGTCAAATCTATATAGATTGCATCACAGCACAATTTTTCATTCATAACTCTTATTATATTGTTATAGTACATCATGTTATAGGTGGTACTAGATCTATTTTCAAAATATGCACACTGATATATGGTTTCAAGCCCCAGCATTTACAATTTTGATAATAACTTATCCAATATTACCTAAGACTTTTTATATAGGTCTTAGATATGCAGCACAGATGCAAATGTGTAATTAATATGTGAAATAGGTTAATACTAGTATAGCACACACAGAGTCACAGTCTGTAAAATACTTATTACTACTTCACATGTAAAATACTTGGATATCTCAGGATTAGAGCCTTAAACACCATCACATAAGCTACCTGCCTTAGTCCTTTGAGCCACAGAAGCTGTTTGACAGACAAGGGATCATTCATCACACAATCCCCTACATAAACACGTACTTTGCTATTCTCAGTTAACTAACACATAAAATGTAAGTTCAAATTGTGCATTACTGTCCTGATGCTGTGTGGCATACTAACTGTGTGAAATGTTCCTGCAGCATAAATGATTTAGTGTTATGGCAGTTACAAGGGGAACACTGCTGTTTTGAGGAGTGGGGGAGTGGGGGAACAAAAGTCCATGTTCTGCTTGAACACACACTAGTCTGACCATCATTAACTTCACTTTCTAACATGTCCCTTGAATGATGTACTAGTAATCTGTTGCAGTAGGACTGCATGAATAATCCATGCATGAGGCATACTGAATACAAATGCTGACATGTTAGTGAAATGGGTGTCTGTAGTCCCATTTCTGTCCAAATAGCCCAGTATAGTTGCTTGCATAATGTACCTGGTCCATAGCTATAACATAACAATCCACTATACTGCTGTGTAGGTTATGAGCTTACCTTACAAGCACAGCAGTTGATCCAACTGTATTTCAGGGCTGACTCTGATGCAAGCAGTACACAGCCAGTACATTTATGGGTACAGGATGTGTGATTTGGCTGGCATCAATTTTAATATCTGTATGTGAGTAGGAGTAAGGTGCTAGTCCCTAGGTCCCTAGGTTTTCAGTGAATGTGCTATGCATTGTCTCTTAGACAAAGCCAGGGCATACTGAGCACACCTACTTCTGCCTACAGGGACATCAGCGGGGTGTCCTTCTCTGAGTCCTCCTGTGACTGTGGCTGTGGTCATGTAGGCACTGGTGGGAGGCCTTGTATCCCTTCCCTTTGCTGATCCTGCTGTAGCTGTTTCCTCAGGACCAGATTGTGCAGCATAGCACATACTGTGAATATCTGTGTACATGTGGCTGGAGTATATACTGCAAGGCTTCACCAGATATATTGAGGAACTGGAACCATGACTTCATAAGCCTAAATACACGCTCTGTGATGTTCCCAGTTTATGTGTGTGCCTCATTACAGCATTCTTCCGTGGGTGTGCGTGCATTTTTGATGGGTGTCATCATCTACTGTTCCAGAGCGTAGCCAGCATCCCCAGTAAATGGCTTTATGGGATCTCCCCCTAGTAAACATCCAGTACAGCTGTGATGTGTGCCAAATATGGGAGTTGTGATAACTGCCAGGGTTGTCAGCACACACATTCATAATAATCCCATGGGCATTGCACACAACTTGGCAGCTGATGGAGTAGTATCCCTTGTGGTTAACATAGATTCTACCCTGCTCACCAGGTGGTGCCTTGATGTGTACATGAGTGCAATCTATGGCACCCAGTACTTCAGGATAGTGTGCTACATGGTAGATGTGCTGCATATTGCTGACCTTCACCTCAGTTTCAAGGGGAAAAGATATGTGGGAGCATAGCATCCAGAAATTAGTGGAGTATCCTGGATGCAGATGCCTGTGACATCCCCATCATGTCCCCAATTGGTCTTTGAAAAGTACCTGTAGCTAGTATCCTAAGGGCTACATGTACCTTAGTTTCCACTGGGATGGGTTGCCTTCTGTTGGCTCTGGCTGTCAGTTGAGGGTGGTAGAGCTCACTGAGCTCTTGTAATATGTACCTCTCCACCCTGTAGCACTCTACAATCTCCAGCTCCTGTTCAACTGGTAGGATACCCTGGGCCTGAACACTCTTCTCCTTCTCAGTGTAGGCCTATTGTCAGCAGCACCAGCAGCACTGACTTCAACCTCTAGCACAGTGCAGATGTAAAATAGCTACAGCAACCCTAGGATTATCTCAGTTAAAATTTCCAAGTTTCTACTCCAATGGTTGAGAGTATTGAGGAAAAATCTGAATGTAGGTGTATGGATACTTTATACAGTTCTGCTGTAGGTCCACCATGTCAGATTGGATAATTATGATGCAATTCACCTGCCTAGGATGTAATTGACATGATTTAAAGACCCTATGTGTCACATTGGGCAGCATAGCTTATACAAAAGTATATATTATTAACTGAATATATCTGGTTTTAATTGATAGCTGCCTACGTCATCACTGTGGTCTGTTTGCTGGAACATGCTAAACTATGTGGCACGCTGCGCAAACATGCATGCTGAGCACTAAAAAATTCCAAAAAGTAACAGGACACACCCTCCTGATGTCATGTACATCCAGTGGGAATATTTTTCATAGATTCATAGATTATTACTAGGCTAACTGTCCTCATGGACCATTTTTAAGCCTAGCCAATTACCCTCTGTGAGAATCAAACCCTACACCTTGTGTATCTAAGGTAAGCACCTTAACCATTACACCACCCTCCCCAAATTATTTTTTATGCCTTCACAATTTTTAATTGGTAAATAGGTTCGTAGATTAGTACTAGGCTAATTGCTCTTGCAAGCCATTTTAAGCTTAGCCAATTGTCCCTTGGGAGACTCAAACCCTGTACCTTGTGTGTGTAAGGCAAACACCTTAACCATTAGGCCATCCTCCCTACCCTCAGCGTGTAGGAGCCTACACAAAGTGGATATGCAGACACAGTTGCTCCTTTTAGCGATTCAACAAATGCACCTTATTTGCATACATATTTGTGCTGACAGCCTGAAAACTATACGGTTCATGGCCGTGTAAGCTGGGTAACAGCACAAATGCACCATTGTATGGACTAGATGCAAGGTCCTACAGTACATTTGTGTAAACTACATTATATATGTTATCTTATAATTTTTTTTAATTTTTCTCTTAATCATGTTTGCATAATGTGGCGCACAGCACAAATGTGGAAATTATTTTAAAAAATTATTATTAATTTTACATATTCCCTTACTTTTTCAGACATCCACAATGTATGTTCAGCACAATAATGTATGTGATCTAACATTTTCAGGGGAGTTATGTCCATATTTGTGGACATTTACATCCCCTTCTGTCTGTGCAGACTCCTGAACATGAAAAATGTCTGCGTGCACTACAAACACTGACATGGAATCTGCACAGATGCCTTTCAGCTTGTTGGATTGCTCCACCTGGCTAATTTGCATAAGATTCACTTGATTATGTAGAAATGTGCATTACACAAACGTTTCCCTATTTGTGCATGCTTGCACGCCACTAAGCAACATTTACTGAATCTAAAAATGCTTGCACTCGTGTATATGTAAACAAAAAACAATTGTGTAGACTATTGAATTCCCCCTAAAAGTTATCACAGGGAAGTAAAATAATAGTAGTCTGCACAGAAACCACTTTATGACTAATTAAAGATGTAAATAAAACATTTCACAGTACAAAGCAAGTGTCAAAAACTTGTTTCTCGTTTCTTAGGTTGATCAGCTAACCAACAGTCACTGTAATAGGCCAGTATTGCATTATTCACAGTTATCTCACCTGTCCTAATCATCAAAGTCTTTAGTCTTTTGGTAATAAAACAAACATGCAACAATTCACAATTGCAAAACATTCCTTTCTCTCCCTTCTTTGCAGCAGTAAGGACAGATAACGAAAAATCTTCTCTCACTTTCTTTGCAGCAATAGGCACAAGTAACAAAACAGTTCTTTGTCTCTCTCTTTCTTTGCAGCAAAAGGAACAAGTAACAAAAACTGTTTGCTCTTCAATTACATTAGAAGTTGTAACAGAGATAAAACAACTGGAACTGAGATCTTTAGAAAAGGGTACTAGCAAACTACATAAGAAAAAATGTGAACTGTGGGAACAATACATACAGGGGAGGAATGAGGTTTAAGAGAAGACAGGACTTAAATGAGCTATGGATTGTTTTACTGAAAATAATTGGGTGGATTATAAGTGATGTAATGTTTGCAACTGGAAGTGTGTCAGTATGGTTTGTGATGTAAAATGCTTGCAACTAGTATTGCTTATGTGGTAAGTGATGGTTTAATAAAGATGTTTCTTGTTTAAAATGAAAAGGGGCAGGAATTGAATAATTTATGTAATGTTTCTTAGGTTATATTATATATAGCAATATATGTGTAAAGTATGTTGTTGTGTCTTTCGGCTTATCCCGGTTAGGGGTCGCCACAGCAGAACTCCAGTCCGCTAATGTTTGGTAGTGGATTTTTACGTGCCGAGTTACCAGCCCTGACGCACAACCTTCAACGAAGGCACGCTCATTCACACATGCCTCTACACAGAAGACGCTCTAGCTGAGAATTGAACGTGACAAAGTCTTGCTGTGAGGCGACAACTCTACCGCAGCACCACTACCGCGGGTAATATATGTGTAAAGTATAATGTTTGTTAATGTTAATTTGTCAATACAGTTTGATTACTTTTGTATAAATATAAAATTGCCTATGTCACACAAGTGATAATTCAATAAAGGTGTGTTTAAAAAAAATGTTTGCTCTTCTCTTTCTCCTGTTGCATTATTAGCAGCTGGTCTTGTGCAAGCAAGAAACAATAGTCCTAAAAAAATGCAATAGTTCAGTCCTTCCTTGTCAAGTCTTCCCCATGACAAATGAAAAGGAAATATACACTTCTCTCAGAAGATTTCTCTGTTTGTGAATGGCAAGCACAATGTAAATTAGCTGTTCTAAAATGTGACCTCCTGTGGTATTTGCAATCATGTCTAATGTAGTCACTGGATGAAACTCAACACATAGATAATGTAATGGCATTTCCTGAACAAATTTTAGGAAAATCCTTAGAAGGTGGAAATAAGTCTCTTACTGATGGTTCATGTAGCTAACACCAGAAAACATGACAAACAAATACAAAAAGCCTCTTGTCAGTGATGCAGATGCAAACAAAAAATAAATGTTTTAACAGTTTGGTTCTATTGCAGACCAGTAATCCAGGTAGGATGCCTTGGAGCCAAGATCTCATGCTGAAGACTGGAAAGCCCTTTCTTTTCCTCACCACTGCTATAAGAAGTGTGATTTTCAGTCCTCTCATCCTGTTGAGGTACACCTCTCGTAACAGCAGCTCACCACTGCTATAGGAAGTGTGATTTTCAGTCCTCTCATTCTGTTGAGGTACACCTCTCGTAACAGCAGCTCACCACTGCTATAGGAAGTGTGATTTTCAGTCCTCTCATCCTGTTGAGGTACACCTCTCGTAACAGCAGCTCACCACTGCTATAGGAAGTGTGATTTTCAGTCCTCTCATTCTGTTGAGGTACACCTCTCGTAACAGCAGCTCACCACTGCTATAGGAAGTGTGATTTTCAGTCCTCTCATCCTGTTGAGGTACACCTCTCGTAACAGCAGCTCACCACTGCTATAGGAAGTGTGATTTTCAGTCCTCTCATCCTGTTGAGGTACACCTCTCGTAACAGCAGCTCACCACTGCTATAGGAAGTGTGATTTTCAGTCCTCTCATTCTGTTGAGGTACACCTCTCGTAACAGCAGCTCACCACTGCTATAGGAAGTGTGATTTTCAGTCCTCTCATTCTGTTGAGGTACACCTCTCGTAACAGCAGCTCACCACTGCTATAGGAAGTGTGATTTTCAGTCCTCTCATTCTGTTGAGGTACACCTCTCGTAACAGCAGCTCACCACTGCTATAGGAAGTGTGATTTTCAGTCCTCTCATTCTGTTGAGGTACACCTCTCGTAACAGCAGCTCACCACTGCTATAGGAAGTGTGATTTTCAGTCCTCTCATTCTGTTGAGGTACACCTCTCGTAACAGCAGCTCACCACTGCTATAGGAAGTGTGATTTTCAGTCCTCTCATTCTGTTGAGGTACACCTCTCATAACAGCAGCTCACCACTGCTATAGGAAGTGTGATTTTCAGTCCTCTCATTCTGTTGAGGTACACCTCTCGTAACAGCAGCTCACCACTGCTATAGGAAGTGTGATTTTCAGTCCTCTCATTCTGTTGAGGTACACCTCTCATAACAGCAGCTCACCACTGCTATAGGAAGTGTGATTTTCAGTCCTCTCATCCTGTTGAGGTACACCTCTCGTAACAGCAGCTCACCACTGCTATAGGAAGTGTGATTTTCAGTCCTCTCATTCTGTTGAGGTACACCTCTCGTAACAGCAGCTCACCACTGCTATAGGAAGTGTGATTTTCAGTCCTCTCATCCTGTTGAGGTACACCTCTCATAACAGCAGCTCACCACTGCTATAGGAAGTGTGATTTTCAGTCCTCTCATCCTGTTGAGGTACACCTCTCGTAACAGCAGCTCACCACTGCTATAGGAAGTGTGATTTTCAGTCCTCTCATTCTGTTGAGGTACACCTCTCGTAACAGCAGCTCACCACTGCTATAGGAAGTGTGATTTTCAGTCCTCTCATCCTGTTGAGGTACACCTCTCGTAACAGCAGCTCACCACTGCTATAGGAAGTGTGATTTTCAGTCTTCTCATTCTGTTGAGGTACACCTCTCATAACAGCAGCTCACCACTGCTATAGGAAGTGTGATTTTCAGTCCTCTCATCCTGTTGAGGTACACCTCTCGTAACAGCAGCTCACCACTGCTATAGGAAGTGTGATTTTCAGTCCTCTCATTCTGTTGAGGTACACCTCTCATAACAGCAGCTCACCACTGCTATAGGAAGTGTGATTTTCAGTCCTCTCATCCTGTTGAGGTACACCTCTCGTAACAGCAGCTCACCACTGCTATAGGAAGTGTGATTTTCAGTCCTCTCATCCTGTTGAGGTACACCTCTCGTAACAGCAGCTCACCACTGCTATAGGAAGTGTGATTTTCAGTCCTCTCATCCTGTTGAGGTACACCTCTCGTAACAGCAGCTCACCACTGCTATAGGAAGTGTGATTTTCAGTCCTCTCATCCTGTTGAGGTACACCTCTCGTAACAGCAGCTCACCACTGCTATAGGAAGTGTGATTTTCAGTCCTCTCATTCTGTTGAGGTACACCTCTCATAACAGCAGCTCACCACTGCTATAGGAAGTGTGATTTTCAGTCCTCTCATCCTGTTGAGGTACACCTCTCGTAACAGCAGCTCACCACTGCTATAGGAAGTGTGATTTTCAGTCCTCTCATTCTGTTGAGGTACACCTCTCGTAACAGCAGCTCACCACTGCTATAGGAAGTGTGATTTTCAGTCCTCTCATCCTGTTGAGGTACACCTCTCGTAACAGCAGCTCACCACTGCTATAGGAAGTGTGATTTTCAGTCCTCTCATTCTGTTGAGGTACACCTCTCGTAACAGCAGCTCACCACTGCTATAGGAAGTGTGATTTTCAGTCCTCTCATCCTGTTGAGGTACACCTCTCGTAACAGCAGCTCACCACTGCTATAGGAAGTGTGATTTTCAGTCCTCTCATTCTGTTGAGGTACACCTCTCATAACAGCAGCTCACCACTGCTATAGGAAGTGTGATTTTCAGTCCTCTCATCCTGTTGAGGTACACCTCTCGTAACAGCAGCTCACCACTGCTATAGGAAGTGTGATTTTCAGTCCTCTCATTCTGTTGAGGTACACCTCTCGTAACAGCAGCTCACCACTGCTATAGGAAGTGTGATTTTCAGTCCTCTCATCCTGTTGAGGTACACCTCTCATAACAGCAGCTCACCACTGCTATAGGAAGTGTGATTTTCAGTCCTCTCATCCTGTTGAGGTACACCTCTCGTAACAGCAGCTCACCACTGCTATAGGAAGTGTGATTTTCAGTCCTCTCATTCTGTTGAGGTACACCTCTCGTAACAGCAGCTCACCACTGCTATAGGAAGTGTGATTTTCAGTCCTCTCATCCTGTTGAGGTACACCTCTCGTAACAGCAGCTCACCACTGCTATAGGAAGTGTGATTTTCAGTCCTCTCATCCTGTTGAGGTACACCTCTCGTAACAGCAGCTCACCACTGCTATAGGAAGTGTGATTTTCAGTCCTCTCATCCTGTTGAGGTACACCTCTCGTAACAGCAGCTCACCACTGCTATAGGAAGTGTGATTTTCAGTCCTCTCATTCTGTTGAGGTACACCTCTCATAACAGCAGCTCACCACTGCTATAGGAAGTGTGATTTTCAGTCCTCTCATCCTGTTGAGGTACACCTCTCGTAACAGCAGCTCACCACTGCTATAGGAAGTGTGATTTTCAGTCCTCTCATTCTGTTGAGGTACACCTCTCGTAACAGCAGCTCACCACTGCTATAGGAAGTGTGATTTTCAGTCCTCTCATCCTGTTGAGGTACACCTCTCGTAACAGCAGCTCACCACTGCTATAGGAAGTGTGATTTTCAGTCCTCTCATCCTGTTGAGGTACACCTCTCATAACAGCAGCTCACCACTGCTATAGGAAGTGTGATTTTCAGTCCTCTCATTCTGTTGAGGTACACCTCTCGTAACAGCAGCTCACCACTGCTATAGGAAGTGTGATTTTCAGTCCTCTCATTCTGTTGAGGTACACCTCTCGTAACAGCAGCTCACCACTGCTATAGGAAGTGTGATTTTCAGTCCTCTCATCCTGTTGAGGTACACCTCTCGTAACAGCAGCTCACCACTGCTATAGGAAGTGTGATTTTCAGTCCTCTCATTCTGTTGAGGTACACCTCTCGTAACAGCAGCTCACCACTGCTATAGGAAGTGTGATTTTCAGTCCTCTCATCCTGTTGAGGTACACCTCTCGTAACAGCAGCTCACCACTGCTATAGGAAATGTGATTTTCAGTCCTCTCATCCAGTTGAGGTACACCTCTCGTAACAGCAGCTCATCACTGCTATAGGAAGTGTGATTTTCAGTCCTCTCATTCTGTTGAGGTACACCTCTCGTAACAGCAGCTCACCACTGCTATAGGAAGTGTGATTTTCAGTCCTCTCATTCTGTTGAGGTACACCTCTCATAACAGCAGCTCACCACTGCTATAGGAAGTGTGATTTTCAGTCCTCTCATCCTGTTGAGGTACACCTCTCGTAACAGCAGCTCACCACTGCTATAGGAAGTGTGATTTTCAGTCCTCTCATTCTGTTGAGGTACACCTCTCATAACAGCAGCTCACCACTGCTATAGGAAGTGTGATTTTCAGTCCTCTCATCCTGTTGAGGTACACCTCTCGTAACAGCAGCTCACCACTGCTATAGGAAGTGTGATTTTCAGTCCTCTCATCCTGTTGAGGTACACCTCTCGTAACAGCAGCTCACCACTGCTATAGGAAGTGTGATTTTCAGTCCTCTCATCCTGTTGAGGTACACCTCTCGTAACAGCAGCTCACCACTGCTATAGGAAGTGTGATTTTCAGTCCTCTCATTCTGTTGAGGTACACCTCTCGTAACAGCAGCTCACCACTGCTATAGGAAGTGTGATTTTCAGTCCTCTCATCCTGTTGAGGTACACCTCTCGTAACAGCAGCTCACCACTGCTATAGGAAGTGTGATTTTCAGTCCTCTCATTCTGTTGAGGTACACCTCTCGTAACAGCAGCTCACCACTGCTATAGGAAGTGTGATTTTCAGTCCTCTCATCCTGTTGAGGTACACCTCTCGTAACAGCAGCTCACCACTGCTATAGGAAGTGTGATTTTCAGTCCTCTCATCCTGCTGAGGTACACCTCTCGTAACAGCAGCTCACCACTGCTATAGGAAGTGTGATTTTCAGTCCTCTCATCCTGTTGAGGTACACCTCTCGTAACAGCAGCTCACCACTGCTATAGGAAGTGTGATTTTCAGTCCTCTCATCCTGTTGAGGTACACCTCTCGTAACAGCAGCTCACCACTGCTATAGGAAGTGTGATTTTCAGTCCTCTCATCATGTTGAGGTACACCTCTCGTAACAGCAGCTCACCACTGCTATAGGAAGTGTGATTTTCAGTCCTCTCATCCTGTTGAGGTACACCTCTCGTAACAGCAGCTCACCACTGCTATAGGAAGTGTGATTTTCAGTCCTCTCATCCTGTTGAGGTACACCTCTCGTAACAGCAGCTCACCACTGCTATAGGAAGTGTGATTTTCAGTCCTCTCATCCTGTTGAGGTACACCTCTCGTAACAGCAGCTCACCACTGCTATAGGAAGTGTGATTTTCAGTCCTCTCATCCTGTTGAGGTACACCTCTCGTAACAGCAGCTCACCACTGCTATAGGAAGTGTGATTTTCAGTCCTCTCATCCTGTTGAGGTACACCTCTCGTAACAGCAGCTCACCACTGCTATAGGAAGTGTGATTTTCAGTCCTCTCATCCTGTTGAGGTACACCTCTCGTAACAGCAGCTCACCACTGCTATAGGAAGTGTGATTTTCAGTCCTCTCATCCTGTTGAGGTACACCTCTCGTAACAGCAGCTCACCACTGCTATAGGAAGTGTGATTTTCAGTCCTCTCATCCTGTTGAGGTACACCTCTCGTAACAGCAGCTCACCACTGCTATAGGAAGTGTGATTTTCAGTCCTCTCATCCTGTTGAGGTACACCTCTCGTAACAGCAGCTCACCACTGCTATAGGAAGTGTGATTTTCAGTCCTCTCATCCTGTTGAGGTACACCTCTCGTAACAGCAGCTCACCACTGCTATAGGAAGTGTGATTTTCAGTCCTCTCATCCTGTTGAGGTACACCTCTCGTAACAGCAGCTCACCACTGCTATAGGAAGTGTGATTTTCAGTCCTCTCATCCTGTTGAGGTACACCTCTCGTAACAGCAGCTCACCACTGCTATAGGAAGTGTGATTTTCAGTCCTCTCATTCTGTTGAGGTACACCTCTCGTAACAGCAGCTCACCACTGCTATAGGAAGTGTGATTTTCAGTCCTCTCATCCTGTTGAGGTACACCTCTCGTAACAGCAGCTCACCACTGCTATAGGAAGTGTGATTTTCAGTCCTCTCATCCTGTTGAGGTACACCTCTCGTAACAGCAGCTCACCACTGCTATAGGAAGTGTGATTTTCAGTCCTCTCATCCTGTTGAGGTACACCTCTCGTAACAGCAGCTCACCACTGCTATAGGAAGTGTGATTTTCAGTCCTCTCATCCTGTTGAGGTACACCTCTCGTAACAGCAGCTCACCACTGCTATAGGAAGTGTGATTTTCAGTCCTCTCATTCTGTTGAGGTACACCTCTCGTAACAGCAGCTCACCACTGCTATAGGAAGTGTGATTTTCAGTCCTCTCATTCTGTTGAGGTACACCTCTCGTAACAGCAGCTCACCACTGCTGTAGGAAGTGTGATTTTCAGTCCTCTCATCCTGTTGAGGTACACCTCTCGTAACAGCAGCTCACCACTGCTGTAGGAAGTGTGATTTTCAGTCCTCTCATCCTGTTGAGGTACACCTCCCGTAACAGCAGTGTACCCTTCTCTTCCTCTAGATTCTCCAGGCACCCCCAGAGTGCTCTCGGTGAGTCTCACAGACTCTGTAACTTCTGCCTTATTGATTCTGACCACTAATTATATAGGCAGCTGCTTCTCCTCCCAAACCTATTTACCTGTCTAGCAGGTGAGAGCTTAAGGGGACAACTAAATACAATACTCCCAATTGAGTTTTAACATCCATAACAATGCACAGTTATTTTTCAGATCTTATTTGCCTAGCAATCATACATTTTTCTGTCAGTATTATCGACAAAGCATCTTACAGTAGCACAGTCACACTGTGTTACAATATATACTTATACTGGTGCCAAGGCATTGACACAACTGACTGCTGCACCAAGGCCTTCTACCGCCATTTCCTTGTGGCCTTAACCTGACTACTTCTGCAACTCAGCTGTGAGGAAATCCATTTCCTAACAGTTAAAATCCAGCTTCTTGGTAGCCTTCTTGCTGTCCTCCAACAGTGAAATATTTACTTCTGTATTTCCCCAATATGACTTATGTTTTTCTTCAGTTAGGCCACTTTCTGTGGCACACTCTGCATCACAAAATAATTTCCTTGCATTGCATCTGACTTAGCCTGTAAACCTTAGATAAGTCTTTAAGACTGACATAGATTTCACTTGATGTACAGTTTCTTTCATGGACACACCAATAAACTCTGATGAGAGATAAGCACCATCCTGACAGCCTTGTTTTGAGGTCTGTGGTAGTGCACATGGGTAGGAAGGGATGCTGGAATCCCTGACAGTATAAGCCACTGTCAGTATCCACTGATATAGGCTAAGGGATACAGCAATGAACTATAAATGAGTTATCTAGATTTAGCAGCTTTGCTCGGATTCCTACAACCCCTGTTTTCATGTTGAGTGATTCTAAGCAAATCTCTCAGCCTTTCTAGAAAGCACATGCTGCCCCTGAAAACAAGATGTTTTTTCTTGCAGGTCTTCAATACCCAAAAGACAACACTAACGAGTATATCTTAAAGCATACTAAAACATCAGTGTTAATACAAGTCAGTAATCCATACAGAGCTAGAACATCAGAATACAGTAAACACAATTATATATCTGTTTTTTATTTCACACAGCTTTAGATAATGATTCTGGGAACATGAATTATGTTTTAGTCCAGTGCATGTGAATAAGCTGGCCATATAATCAGAAAGAAATGCAAATTTTCTGAACGGGAATGGGATTGCACAGTGAGCTCATTTGCATGGCTTGCCTGAATACTGCAGAAATGTATAGTACACACCTTAGGATGATCTGTGTATTTTCTGCCTACAAAGTACTGTTACCCTGAGCTGTTGCAAACACTGCAACAAGAACAGCTTTGATTTCTGTTTCTGTGTATTTATAATTTCTGGAATTTGGCAGTCAATGAAGCTGTGTTGCTGTAGCATCTATTATTTTTATGTTGTGAACTCACTTAATTCAAAACATTGACATATATTATGTGAAGACATCACTGGGCAAGGAATCTGAAAGTGGAACTATAATGCAGAACACTGTCCAGCTGATTCAATATTCTCTGAATTTAATACTAAAATGAAGGCTCATTTCATTTTCTCATGCCCTGCCAGTATCTTATTTACTTTTATCTGCTTCCTTTTTACATATTATACCTGTCAATCACCTAGGTATGTAGAAGACCTCAGAGCTCATGGGAATCTGTAGAAACCTTTGATAGCACTGAATAATAAAACTAGTATAGCCCAAGTGACTCCTGTGTGTGCTTTATTTATTTATTTTTTTTTTGTATATAAGAAGGCAATTTTCAATAGTGCTTTGATGCTTTCTGTTTTAAAGTACCAGCATTTCCCTGGTACATCCATGAATAAGTACTGTTAGTGTTGGCCGAAAAATGGAAATGTTGCTTATATTACACTGACATACCTTATGTGTAGCTCTATCTTTGAGTAATCTGACTTTTTTATTCAACTCTATTCACAGAGGTAAATATGTGAAGTGTGACATAATACATTACATCGTCCTTGAATGTAATAGTATTTATTTATTAGCTTATTGGATGATTAAGTGAACTTTTTCAGCTGAGTGACTTCTGGACAGTGTCCGTTTACATAGTGGACAATAGGAGAAAGGCTCCAACAGTAAAGAACAGATGCATGTTTGCATATAATGTAACTGTTGACTGAGCAAGCAGAATTGTTTATGGTCATCTCTGGACAATACTGTTGAGTAGTCCAGACTTTGCCGGTGTTGCTACTACAATTTTTTTATGAACAATGTACAAAGTAAAAGGAACATTGTAGTGCATGTCCATGGGCATTTGAAGCCCAGCTGTCTTTTTACCTGAGAAATATTTCCTGTGGCCAAGGGGCCAAGGTAAACTAAGAAACACCAATGAAGGTAATAAGATTTTTTCAATCAATCCATGTAAAGGACTCCTTAACCTAAAGGAAACCCCAGCCCTGAGGGATATGCTGACACACAGTGTTGTTTTACAGTAAGGTAAATAACACTGACACTCCATTGACAATAAATCCTGGGACAGGCAACCTGTCTGAGCAGACTAACAAAACTCATATATTTTAGTGTTGTAAGTAGCTCAATTGCCAGGCAGACAAACTGTGGGGGAGATATACAGGATGAACAGATATGCACGCATATTCTAAATAAACTGACTACACCTATAAGTATATTTAATTACAGCCAATACATTTGCTTAGATTTTCAAGAAATTCTATCAGAGAAGTTTTAATAAAGTAAGGCTATGATGTAATGTATCAAGTTCCTCCCTTCTGCTGTTTCCCAGTGGTGTACCAAGCAAAGTATGCTTGAATGTTGCCCTTTGGCATGAGTAGTCTGAAATGAATGCCCCCGCCGTAGAGTATGGGAAAACTGCTTAGCTATCTCACCAGTTCCTGAGGGTCTCAGGGTCTCAGTAGCTTATGTGACATCAGCCTTTGATCACATCATCTAAAAACGTCTTACAAAGGTGAAGATTGTTTCTAAATGGCAACATGGCAAATCTTCTGTAGCACTGCCATCACAGACAGGAGTTCCCAAGTGAAGAGAGTCAAATGCCTAATAATATAAGGCCTGTCTGTCTATAGTTAATAGAAAAAGATATATTCAGCAAGCCACCTGGACGTTGTTTTCTTGGTCACATATGCAGGAGGAAGATCAGGACCACAGCACAGAGACAAATGAAATGCTTCCCTACTGGTATCTTTATTTCTTCCTACATACTAAGATGCTTTACTCTTGCTAAAGAAGGAGTAATGTTCAGTAAAGCTAACATCCCACTGGCATTATACCCAACTCTTTACTTTTTTGGTAGTGAGCCCACATGTCCGCTCCATGAAGCTTTTATGAACTGAGCCCAACTGGACTACATGGGTCACCTAGCCACCAGATGCTCTTTGCCAAACACCATTCCCAGGCCTGAAGTCAGGTGCAGATTCCAAGTACCCTTCTTCCTTTTTAATTTCTCCAAATCTTTTGAGTTTCTAATACCATGAGGTGAATGGACCCCATTCCTAAGTCAAAGTTTGATTAAAGTTCATGAAATTAGTATTGTTTCAATCTTTGATGTCAGCCAGAAGTGCTCTTCACAGCACCCGCAATGTGCTCAGTAATAACTCCTTCTGCAATTCGTATGGAGTTATATATATCGGTAACATATCTAAATACGATTGTAGATTCTTTTTTATAAGACATGTTGCTCCTACTACTATTGGAAGTGTCTGGATATCTTTCTTCCACATTGCTCTTGTTTCTGCCTGCAAATCCTGATATTTTATGACTTTGTGTCTCTCTGTATGCAAGACACTGTAGTCACTGGGTGTAGCGATTTTAATGATCAATGCTACTTTTGTCTTCTTTTCATGGGCCACTATATCTGGTTTTCTCACATCTGTCTTTTGGACTGTTGGTGATGGGTGATCCCATGTGATATAAACTTCATCATTTTCTATGATACTTTGTGGCTCATGTTTCTAGTGTTTTTCAGCTACTTCAATATTATAATGTTTGTACAATCCCCAGTGCAAATCCCTTCTTCTTGTGAGGTTTTTGATGTCTCTTTACAGGCCAAGCTTGAACTTACATACAACAAAGTGCCGGGTTCACTGCTAACCAACCCTACAACTGTCACCACTGCCTTTCTCTACATACTCTACACTAGTTAGAACTCCCCCATTTACTCTTAATCCCCCAATTGTCCATGATTCACTTCATCCTTAACAATCTCTCCTCCTGTCCCACCATCTCTTCCCTTATATTCCTTTACTCCCCCTCCCATGCTCTTCGGAGCTCTGACCAGTCTCTTTTATCTATCCATAAGCTAAAAACAGCAATAGGACAACATTTATACAGCTACTCAGTTGTACTAGCTTGGAACAAACTTCCTCTGAACATTAGAAATTTGCCCCATACCCATAGCTTTAAAAACTATTAAAGGAAACCCTACAACATTCCTGGATCTGTACTTGTCAATAGCCTTGCTTAACTTCCTTCTACCAACTGTTTCTGTCTACTTACTTCCTCTTCTCAGTCGACTCATTTTTACTCCTCTTGTTTCCTCTCCTTTTCCCCTGGCTACTTACTCACTCCCTTATGTCTAATTATTCTTCCTCCTATGTCTGTCTTGTAACCCCTTCTACTACCTTGGGCTTCTTCATCCCTACTTACTTAGATTCACCTTATATTAAACTTCATGTCTCTACAGTCTTGTATTTTGTATGTAATCTAACATCAAAGATGTATACTATGTATTTAATAATTCTTCTGCATTCATTGTTAATCTTTGTTTCCAACTGTTTTTTTAACCTTATTTGTAATTTTTCTGTATAGGGCTTTTCCTCCTGGGCCTCCACTGAAAATGGGCTGTTGCTCAGTCAGACATTCCCAGTTAAAAATGTCAAATAAATAAATAATAAACTATGAGGGTTAAATTCTGGCTCACTCATTGCCTGGTCCCTCCTTTTAGACCAATTTGCCAAGGATGATCCCAACAGAAGCACATAGTTCCACATGATATAACTTTGTGGGCCAAAAGGGCATGCAGACCCTTCTACCATACAAGGTAATGATCTTAGGCCTTGATATTGAAGATGGTTAAAAACTTACATGTACCAGCACTTGAGCATCATTATCAATAAGCATCAACACAACGACAATGCATTCCTATTTATTGTATGGCCAGCATACCAGACATGGTGTTTCTAATTATTATGGATGTGTACTCAGAATGGCCAGTGGTTAACTGTATGAAGTCCACAATAGTTGGAAGTGCAAAATTATTATCAAGATTGATATTTATAAGTAATGGGGTGCCCAAGCAGATTGCCAATGGAAATTGCCCGAGTCAAACAAATTTAAAAACTTTTTTTAAGAATTTAAGACATTCTTAAAACAAAGTGTAGTTTACTACATCCAGGTACCCAGCAATAAAATATTGGTATAAAGGATGTGTATAAATTTTCAGGTAGACTGTCAAAGCTATGAGTCCTTATGCAATCTACCATGAATGTAAAATAGATAATTTTCTTTCTTTCCTAGCCAGTCAAAATGAAGTGCATATAATCACAAATACTGGCACCAGTAAGGCTATTCTTAGTCAGAACATTACACTTCAGAAAGGACATAATATAATTAGAGCATTATAGTAGAGGATGAAATCCATATGTCCGGCACTAGGAAATAAAGTAAGACATTAAAAAATTATCAGAAACTATAAAAAAATAATGGCAGGAGGTCCATGTTGTCATAAGAGCTAAGCCTGTGGTGTATGTTGTAAAATAAAACATGGTGTATGAAAAGTATCAAAACCAGATAATCAAGTGATAACAGACAACTGGCCATCACCTGATGAACACAATAGGTCAATGGAAATGGTTACCACTGCCACACAATTCTTGATGAAAACCTACTTTATCATTGCCTGAATGTAACTATAGCTGGAGGGGTGACCTTGCTTATAGATGGCCAGCTGATACCATATAAAAGCAAGATGCTTGACCACACTGTGAAGAATAAGTAACTCTAAATGAAGATGGCCAACCCTTTCTCCACCTCCAAAATGAATGATATAAAAGACCAAGGAATACGATCACTTCCAGTCGAAGATGACCCAGTTATACCAATACTCCTCCAGAGTGTTTAGTAAGGAATAATGAGTGACAAGACTGCCCGCAGCTCACAAGGAAGCAGAACACCCATGCAGTGGCATTCTAAATCACAGATATCCAAATTACCACCCTAAGCACTGTTTCCAGCCTACAAGGGATACAGACACTTTACACTGAGTGCCTAAAAAGAGCCTTTTCAAAACTGTAGCTAAGGGGACAGGATGCTTGAAGTCAGAGAAAGATTAGTAGTGTTATTAAACTGAGGTTCTAGAGGTTTTCATTATTGGTACTACCAGTCCAGAACACTCAAGACAGAAACTATTAATTCTAGGTTAATGGTGTTGGAAAAGAAAACACTAATACCAACTCCAGCTATAATCTGATTCCACTTGGAAGAATATTATAATATGAAATGTAAGCTATTAGGCAGTGGTTTGCTGCTAAGACCTTTCTGTTTGCTTTCTCTATGTTCAAATGTAGCATTGATGAGTGCTGTATATATTCATGTACAGATATATAAGACATACTTGTATGCATATACTGGCTGAATGTGTCAGTGTGTATGAGTATATAAGTAAGAAAGCATTAAAGTACAGTTTTGAACTCAGCATAATTATTAATGATATGCAACTATGAGAAGGAACAAAGGCAAGCAGTAACTAAGACAGTACGCTGCCTAAAGAACAAAGAAAATGTGAACGGTGTTCTTGTTCTTTAGTTCTTTCTTGAATGTGAGTAGGCTGTCAGGGGGTTCAGCAAAGAACAGCAGAAGGAAAATGAGTATGAGCTTAGGAGGCGCATTCAAATATAAACATTTAGCTCCGTATTAGAGGAGACAGAGGAACAGAAGGGGTGAAGGCAAACAGCAGAGAACTACAGAAGATAAATATCTGGCTGTGTTTTAGGTCTTTGTGGAACTGTATAGACAGATGAAAGACATATATCCGGCACTAGGAAAGAAAGTAAGACATTAAAAAATGATGTCACATTATATGCCTAGTTCATCAACGGTAATATTCTTCACTCCCCAGCCCATTCTACCATGTATTGTCATTAAGTCAAGATGGAGACATCACCTGTTTAATGCAACTCAGGTCACAAGTTGGGCTACCTCTCAGTTGTCCCTGATTTCACAGAATGCCCCTGATTTTGTGTCAGATTTTCACCCTGCCCTCATAAAATGTTTGATTTTCTGGTAAGTCACGGAGAATTACATTCAGTCAGTAATGCCACACATTAGAGTTTCATACTTCTTATTGTTCAGAAATGCACATTGATGCAAAACTTGTTATCCTATGACTTTTTTAAGTAAATTAGAGTAATGCTTTAAAGTTGACCTGATTTTGCAAATTTGTCTCCTCTTTAGTTTTGGCTTTATTCAGAGCGCTTGAGTAATGAATTTGAGATATATGGGCTAGGTCACCAATGTTCTGTTTTACTAGGCAGACTCACACGGTGTGTCCCTTGACTTGTATACTACAGGCAGGGTTCCTCTCCAGATTTACTATGTAATTGTTCCTTAACTAGACTGGGTTAAGAGTTTGCACCAAGTAAGTGCACAACATACAGGGTCACTGATATCACCTGCTTAGTGCAGTATAGACTGATCCCACTTTTCAGTGGATTAGGCACAGTTACTGACATCCCCTAACTACTGTACAGCATTCAGAGTCCCCTCTGCCCTCCTGTGTTGGGGTAGCAGGCAAGATCACTAACATCAGTTGCCTGCTGCACCATAAGAAGGATCTCCTTTTCAGTGTATAACTGCTATATTATTGTGCAGGTTTTATCACTAGTTCACTGTAGGAAGAATTGTCCACATTCCAATGTGATGTATATTAGGTAGGGTCAGTGCTGTTACGCAGTTAATACACCATAAGTACTGTCCCTGTTGTTTCATTGTGAAATACTGTGTGATTAGGCATGTCAATGAAATTAATGCTTAGCACACTCCAAGCAGATTCTCTCCCAACCAATAACAAATGTTCTTTATTATTAGGTTTATTATTAGGGAAAATTTACTGACAACACCTGATTAGCACATCGTCTCTCTCCCTACTATGGTATGTCATGAGCCAGGATCAATGACACTATTGTAATTTAATTTAATTTGCTTGTGAACCAGTTAAGTCATTGGGAACCACTCTGTCTGTAACACACAGACACAGTAGATGTGATATAACTTTCATGAGGGTTATATTCCAAATAAACTCTGTAAGAACTGTACACCACATGACATGCAAATTCAATAACCCTGCAGTAAAATGCCATTATCCCTACACAGCATGCCTCCTTTAAATGTCATAAAATGCACATGTAAGATAGCATGCATTGTATTACATTAATCATTAAGAATTAATGATTAATGTAATCATTTAGAATTAACCTTAAAATTATACTTAACATATAATCAGCATTCACATTAAAAAGGAAACTTTGACATATTTAAAACATGTTCCAATTATTAGGAAACATAGAAAACATAGGAGCTATACTAGGCAAGCCATCACAAGGACCATAAGATGCCTGGTCATATACACCTTTAAATAGACACACTTAAAACTTCTTGAGACCCTTTACAATAATAGTGCTTTCCTCCCAAATCGAGCAAAGCTGTACATGACAATCCTAGTGTAAATTTGTGTCTACCCATCCAATCATAAGTCTAGCATTAAAGGTAGTCAGAGTGGTAACCAGAGCTGGATCATGGGCAACTGGGGCCTTAGGCAGGATAATAGATTGGGGCCCCACACGCACACGCGCGCGCACACACACACACACACACACACACACACACACACACACACACACACACACACACACAGCAGCCTCCCAAGCCCCCTTCCCCAGCCATTCCTTGAAAATGCACTGAAACTCACAATTCCTTGAAAATGCACTGAAACTAATATATTTTTGAGTAGTCTGGTAGTTGGTGTAGAGGATTCAGGCTCTTGTCTCCTATAACCAAGAAATAGGGTTTGAACCTGTGCAAATTAAATAATCTGCCATGCCTAACTAGGCATTACATATGCATGTGCGTGCACACATGCACACACACACACACACACACACACACACACACACACACACACACACACACACACACACACACACACTTTACTGATGGGACAGCTGAGCTTAAATTCTGTGGAAGTAGATGACCAGGCAGCAGGAATGTCTTGTATTTAAATTTTGTGCACGTGGAATATGGAAAAGAAGCAAGCAACAGCAGGTGTGTGAATCAATGCACATAAGGACGCACAGATGCAGAGGGCGTTCTTAAAGAAGCATGCACTTAAAGTACACATGTACTTTTTTTTAATTAAAAAAGTAAATGCTGTGGCAGCCCCCCAGCTAACAGGCCCTGCCCCAGCCAGCGGGGCCTAGGCAACTGCCTATGTGACCTAGTGCTGGATCTGGCTCTGGTGGTAACTTATTCTATATGCTGTGAATACCTGGAATTAGGCACCTATCTCTCCAATAGGTCTTATTTATTTATTTGTTGGTATAGATTTAGGTCTCTAGTGTGGGTGTTTGCTAAACCACTGGTTTTGCAAAGAAAAGATCAAATAGAATTTGGTCTTTCATGGCTTAAAAAGCAAGACATATGTCACTTTAGAGCAGAGTATTATGAGAGTTGTGCTAATCTGTCAGGATATTTGAAAGATTTAATGCTTTTGATTTTCTTGGTAAGGTAGCCTTCTAGCCTTTTTAGTTTAGCAATATTCTTTAATTTATACACACCAAAGAAGACATTGTATTCAATGATGAGTTGAATAAGGGAGGAGTACAGGGGTAAGATGGATCTTAATACATTCCCTTGGAAATTAACTGGGACAGAGAGAAGGATTTCTTGACTATGGTGTAAATGTGATGATCAAGCAAGTGAGAATTCTTCACATAGGTGCCCACATCTCTTATGACCATGTCTATCTGGAGAGAAGTACCATTTAAAACATATCAGGTGGAAAATATTTTTTTAATGAATGCTATTACACTGCACATTTTTGCATTTAACTTAAGACCATTTTTCAGTACACAAGGTATGTGCATATTCCAGCCCTTGCTGCAGTTGTTTAGTATCAGTGGATGAATGATTAACAGTGCCCAGCTTGCAGACATTAGCAGACTTGGTCAACCACACCACCAGGATGTTGGACTGGTTGTGTACAAAATAAATACAAAAGAGGAGCAATCCCAGCACTGATCTCTGTGGTGCTCCACTCGTTACAATTTTACATTCATAGGGGCTACTAGCAGCTCCCATAACCTGGGAAATGTTTGAATCCAATTTTTAATCCAGTGGCTACCACAGGGGTTTGCACTGAGGTGTCTAATTTTTAAATGATAAACCAACAAATCAAGAAGGAAAAATGAGTGCCGATGAGAATGCAACAAATAATAACAATTTAGTTGAGGTAGAGGATGTGTAAGTGAATGTGCAATTAAGTAATTTGCTAGTTAATAATAAGGGGAATTAGGGTATTTAAAGAAGGAAGCTTGACATGTACTGATATGTGATGAAGTCCTTTTGTATAGGATGAAAACGTGGTGATAATAGTTGAACGTTAATAAACTTTTCTTTTTGGAATTCACAAAGTCTTTGCTTTTGCAGTACTACTGTCTTCAGCTCTGGTGCTTCCTAGTGCCCTATTGGTTTCATTAATTTTTAAATGATACCAGCATGGGGAATAGTGTCAAATGCCTTTGCCAGATTGTTAAGCAGTATGCAATGAGTGGCCAATGTCCACATCTTCAGTAACCTTTTCAAAGAAGCTTGCTCGGTTCAAAAGTCAGGATTTGCCCTTCATAAAAGCAAACTGATTGGGGTTTAGATCTGGTATGTTGCATGCATCTACATAAATGAGTTCTGCTATGATACATTCCATGACTTTGCATATAACTGGTGATGCTGATGAGCCTGTGACTGCCTAGATCTTTAGAAGGGGCACCCTTGTGTAGGGGAGTCACAGTGGCTGTTCTCCCAGCATCAGGAACAAATCCTGAATATAGGCTGAAGCTGAAAAGTTTAATTAGGGAATCATATAGTATATACTTAATACTGATAAGAATGCAGCCTGGTATGATGTCTGGGTCCATTAAAGTATTATTTTAGACTTAAATAGGGATTGTAAGAATTCTTCTGATGTGATTTCAGATTTCACAGATGTCTCTAGTGTATCCTCTCCATCATTTCTCTTCTCAGTTGTATGGTCACTATTATTTTGTCCACCTTGAACATTAAACCTTAAGACTGAATTTTGGTCCTTGCTGAATTTTTTTTCATGCCAGCCGTCACTGTGATGTCTTCCAGTAGCTGCATTGCTATGCCGTCACTGTGATGTCTTCCAGTAGCTGCATGCCAGCCTTCACTGTGATGTCTTCCAGTAGCTGCATTGCTATGCCATCACTGTGATGTCTTCCAGTAGCTGCATTGCTATGCCGTCACTGTGATGTCTTCCAGTAGCTGCATTGCTATGCCGTCACTGTGATGTCTTCCAGTAGCTGCATTGCTATGCCGTCACTGTGATGTCTTCCAGTAGCTGCATTGCTATGCCGTCACTGTGATGTCTTCCAGTAGCTGCATTGCTATGCCATCACTGTGATGTCTTCCAGTAGCTGCATTGCTATGCCGTCACTGTGATGTCTTCCAGTAGCTGCATTGCTATGCCGTCACTGTGATGTCTTCCAGTAGCTGCATTGCTATGCCAGTGTTAGTAAATCTGTACATTTTCTTTCTCCTTTTATTCTCTGATTATAATTGTGGTATTGCCTAGAAATCTATGGTTCCTCATAATTCTCTGATAAATATGCTCTACTCAACGTATTTGCTATGTGTAGTTCTTGGTCTAGACTATGTTTTGCTTTCAGATCATACCTCTGTAGATTAGGTAGCAATCTCTTAAATCAGGAACACACTTTGTATAAAGACTTTCTGAAATGCTTTGCAAGGGTTTGTGGTCTGTTTCTGAGAGCTTCTTTAACATAGACATATTCATGGAATTTCTTAAATCCATAGACATTCATAAACTGTCGTTAAAAATTCATTTTCTAGCTGAGCATATCTCTTCTCTGCATTTAAAAAGGCTCTTGACCCACTAGTTTCTGTTTGAGGCTACTGTAAAACTCAAGCTTCTATCATTCTGAGAAGCATCTACATACAAAACTACATATTTATTCACATCATAATACTTTAATGACGAAGCATCTGTTACTTAATTCATGAGTCTTTCAAACCTCTTTTCCTGTTTGTGGTCTCATTTCAAGGCTATGTCTTACTCTAATTGCTTTTTATAAGCATAGTTATCGCAGACATTCAAGGCATAAGTGTTGCAAGATGCTGCAGCACTCATAGGAAACTCTATAGTACCTGCTTATCTTCTAATATTAGCATTTGCACAAATGCTCAGATGTTTCTGTGTCATATTACAGAACCTCTGACATTAAATATGACCCAAGTATTTCAGACTTGTCACTCTAATTCTGTAATTAATCTTATTTAGCTTGACATTATGCTGCCCCAGTTTGCCCAGAAGTTGTATCAGTATGGCAAACTCTTTGTCTTTCCAAAGTCACACTAATTAATCTTCCAGTATGTTTATATCACCTTACAAGCCTTTATTTACTTGGGCAATAGCTCTTGGAGTACCCCTGGTGCTGTTGAAATACTAAATGGAAATCCAAGGAATCTGTACCTTCCTAATGGCGTATTAAATATAGAGAAAGGAACCTGTACATTCTTAATGGAATATTAAATATACACACTCTGGAGTTTGCATAATCTAGCTTTATATCAGAATCTCTGGTTTGCATATATTACTGAAAATGACTTACCATTTGGCATTCTTGAGACCAAGTTCTTCAACTATAAGCAATGAGTAATGTTGTCTTTTGATCACATCACTCTATTTGTATTTGTAGATCAATATAAATGTATACTGTGAGGTTTTTTACAGGGGCAGCCATACCATTAACCTATTCTGTTGGCTCTAATTTCTTTTTATTGACACCTAAGGTCTCCATTGTCTTTTATTCATGTTTAACGTTACCCCTTAAAGATACAGATAGTTTTCTGGTACTGGGAATTGCTGCCATGGATTCAGGTTTTATTTGTATATGATATTTTCCTGGCGAACTTTCTAATCTTGTGGATAATCAGTGTAGGCTTCATACTATATGTGAAACATCTCTGTGACTAAGTGAAATATTCCCTTCATATATAAAGGCTTTGATTTTGAACTGCAAATCCATTTCTCTTTCCTATCTTCTCACAAGCCACACACAGTCAAATTATTTGAAGAATTTACTTCTTTAAAGGCAACTATATGAAATCTGAAAAAACAAGCATGAATTGCTTAGCTTTCTACTCATTCACACAATTTTTGATGGAACAGTGCTGCTCAGTGGTGAGAATAATGCAGCCTGCCTTTTGATTAGAGCCAACTTGCCCTAACTGTTTAGAGGTATTTTCTGATGAACTATTACATGTTGCATCTGTATTTATGCTAAGTTTTACATTCTCTCCATCAGTTCTCAGCATTTCTTCTTAAACATCTATATATATATATACCAGTAATTCGGAGCATTTTCAGATTTCATATTATCATCAGCAGTACCAACAAATAGCTCAATTTTAAGTATCTGTTCAACAGCACACACATTATTTTGTACATACTTACTTTTGTTTTTCCATAACTTCGCAAAATGCCCTCTTGTACTATAGACTTTGCAGAACTGATTAAATGTAGAACAATACTTGTTCTCATCTTTATAACTGCACCAAATGCAAGCTTTAGTAAAAATTAGAAATCAGTCTAATCTCCTTACATGTCTCTCTTACATATTCATTGCTTCAGCAACAGATCTTGCTTTTGTTTCTTATTTGTACCTTATTATTGATTCATGATTTATTTTACACACATTTTTTTCCTTATCTAATTGTCTTAGCTGCATCCTAGTAATTTCACTTGCAAACATCCACATCTTTGTATTAGGTCAGGTCTGTTTCTCTTAAAAGTCTGCCCTTGTTTCATTGTATCATATTATAAATTACACTTATTTTATTGTCTCTTGTACTACAAAATGTTCTGTCATTTAACAGAGAATCAAACAGTTCAGCCAGTCCACAGTTAATCTTTGTATTCTTCAGCTCAGTAGCCTAAGTATCTTCAGCCTCTTTAAGATCTTGTGCTCTTATAAAGAATAAATGTCTAATAAATAGCAAGTTATTTCTGGGATGGCAATCATTATCCCTAAGTGTTGTTATTTGTCTTTCTCCTCTTCAAGAAAATTCAAAGACTCAAATACCTTTACGGTATTTTCCCCAACAAAATGCAAGAATGCAGTACCCCTTCAGACATTTTTGGTAATACATTTGCAGTGAGGATTAAATCAAATTTCAGAATGCAAAGCTTCTAGTGTTTAGCCAAGCTTCTTTCTAGTGAAAGAATTCCAGAAGAGTGCAGTTGAGGCATATTTGCACTGAGAATTATACAGATACATGTTAACTCATCAACAGTTTTGGTGAACACATAAATCAAGAGCTGTTCGATAAAACTAACTCCATTAGACCTCAGAGACATACTTTTTTGCAGGAGGTCAAGACCTCTACAACCCCACAACAAGTAGTTTCAGTTAACAGCTGTTTGTCTATTTGCCTTTAACAAAATTACATTCGATAACTTGATAAGAACCAGAATTATACTTCAGTGATTCAAAATATAGACTTTTTTGAAAGTAATTATATTTGTTAGGTTCTACAGATGTAATTTTTCTGCTTGAGCAGATGTTTTCTCCACTCTAACACCACAGATGGAGCTCTTAGGCAAGCATACAGCAAACCACTGCACGAGAAGTAGATGCACAAAGACATATTGAAATTCATAGTACCAGCTAACACTATATAGCCGTGAGGAGAATGTCATGGGAACAGGTTCTGCAAATTATCATATAATGGCATGCAAATGAAAGCACAAAGTCTAATGAGATGGAAATGTATGGTTCTAAAATTATGTTGGGATTCACAGCCGTATGCTCAGATGGTTTGCATCATTATAAGAGCAAAACGTATGTGTAAAATTGCAGAGCTGCAATAAGCAAATATGTTAGGAACTGGCAAAAGCCGTCATGTAACAAAAGCATTTACTTTCAATCGATTACATAACACAGTGGCAGGCAGCACAGATTAAATTGATACCACTGTCATCATCAGAACAGTAGCTGACCAACTCATTATGAGTGGACAGAGATATCATACAGGTGTTGGCTGACATGGATTGCATGCAAGCAGAAGCAGGAGGAATGTATGACTTTCCTCTGCCACTGGACACCAATGTTTGTGTAGCTCTCATTATACTATCTATAGGGACCTTTTGGAGAAAAACAGGTGATACAGGGAATAT
Source organism: Protopterus annectens (assembly GCF_019279795.1). Classification (NCBI taxonomy): domain Eukaryota; kingdom Metazoa; phylum Chordata; order Ceratodontiformes; family Protopteridae; genus Protopterus; species Protopterus annectens. Next base: position 976,601,298 of record NC_056727.1, on the reverse strand, counting down.
CACAGGTTTTGGCCTACAGAATACTCAGCATGTTCCTTCATACACTACCTGTACATGCACATGAGCATATTTTCCCCAATATGTCAGGAAAAAGAGCTGCCACCATATGTGGCTTATATGAGATCATTCACCTCCCCAAAGTACTGGGTGCTATGGATTCTACACATATGACAATAAAGGACCTGCCTGGAATCCATGGACTGGACAAAGTCAATAGGAAAGACTATCAAAGTATCTACAGCTAGGTAGTGTGCAATGCACAAAGGTTGATAATCACTGTGTCTGCACACTACCATGGCAGTGCCCAGGGATCACATATTTAGCATATGCATCACCTCATCTATATTGGCACTTCCTTGGCACTTCCTACATGGGGAAATACCACAAGGACATTGGGTTGGTACATGCCACCAATGTGTTACTCTGATTAATATACATTCAAAGACAGTCTGTCCACATATGTTATCCCCTCATATGTTCCTACTGTGTTGCAGGTGATGCAGGATACTCATGGATGATGTCACCCACAAGGAACCCAAACAGCATCACCAAATCCAATGTAATACCACACACACACACACACACACACACACACACACACACACACACACACACACACACACACCACCCACACACACACACACACACACACACACACACACACACACACACACACACACACATGCAAGTATGCAAACACAAAACATCATACAGTGTCTGTGTTTGGCCTGCTGAAAGTATGGTTCTAAACCTAGGTATAACTTGAAGGGGCACTGCAGTACATCCCTCCCACAGCATTCTTGTCACATACTGCATGCTACATAATATGAGTGTGACAAAGTATAAAGGATATCAATCCATTGCAGAAAACCATGGGCCTACTAAAACAATAACTTTTTGTAGCAACCACATTGTCATCACTCAGTGATGACAGTGAGTCCAACACACAGTGAGCAGGCATTGCAATACACACCCCAAACAGTGGTGGTGGCAGTACACAGCATCTCTATGGGCCCTGAAGAGCACATCATAGTGTTAGTTAAAAGCCATGCTGAACTCTGCATGGTCGAGTTATACTATCAAACATCTCCACATCTACCACACAGGAGGGAGGGTACAGTAGATCATTGTTGTCAGTTGCCAAGAAACATCATGACATGTGTCTGACAATATAGTCTAGGTGGATGGTCATGTTAACAGACAAGAAATGGGGTCTTCAGTAAGGCATATTTGTCATAGGCAATGTCCTTTGGTAACAAGGGGGACATTACACTACAGGACCATGACTAGGAGGATTCCACTGCAAGACCATGCACTGTGACTTCTGCACTGTCTTGAAGTGAGAAGGATAGAGACCTCTTGAGACATGGATGTGATGCTACTGTGAAACTGTAACCTTGTGTAGTCTGCTGGCAAGGTGCCAGCACCTGGAGGCTGCCATGGCATGGGGCAATGGTGTCTCATACTTCCAGACTTGTAGATATAAGCTGTGGACCTTGTGATGGCCTCCAAAATTACCACCCCCACTAACGTACTCTTGACATCATTGATGGACAATTTCACTGTTTAGGGCAGTGATGGTGGTGCCTGCTATCCTCAACAAATAGGTATATATGAGCAGTGCATGCCCCCACAGCTCATTTGAGTTGTAGTGTGCCATCATGTCTGGACTCCAAACCCCAGTGGAACAGGTGGTACAGCAGGGTTACATCATCATGCATACCACTCAAAACACCAGTCATATCCATGCCAGTATAGATAGCTGCAGACTATACCCAGATGATAGGTCTCCTGAATGAACCTAAGTGGCACCCACATATTAGTGACTAGCTGTGACAATCTGGGCATAGACTGAAATTGGTCAGTTGTGATCAGTGCTCTACCACAGTCGACAAATTCCAATAAATAAAGAAATAAGCATGTGATAGCACTGAGAATCTGCTCTAGGTTATTATATAATAAATATGCCTCCATCCCATGCAGTGCAGTCCTCTGTAGACACAGGGGCACCTGCATTGGTGACTGCACCACAGGTGAGCTTCCCAACATAAATGGTGAGCACTTATGCTATGCAACCTCTACCTTGAGTGAGGATGAGGATGCATCATCACTCTAAACAATGGGAGGAGACAGCCCAGGAAGGAGCTAGACATTGTCATTATGTCATGTGACTGTGACTCAATAGAGGTCTCACCACCATTATCAGACCCTGCATAGGTACTGACATCAGCCTGTTGCCTTGGCCTAGTCTGTATAGGTGTCAATATAGCAGTGGTCTGGTGTGTGAATGTACAGTACTAGACAGAACAAAGTAAATCTGAAAGTCCATGCTACATAAGAGACCCAGTGGTGTGCATGCAAATGGTGTACATGGAAATAAAGGCAAAGAACAAACACATACCTATGCTGCCATTTCTCTCTGCCTGAATACCTGACATACCTTTGGGAAACAAATGCATTGGCATTTGTGACCTGCCTAGACTCTTTATGTGCAGCGGTGCTGTATACACATTTTGTATTGTTACTAACCTGGTGTAGCTCCCCCTGAAATATGTTGTTAAGTTCTAACATTTATGTCCACTTTCCAGGTATGATATCTTTGCATTCATCTCCAAGAAGAGGCACCAGAACCCTTCCATAACTGTCGGGCTTGCAATGTTAAGTGGCCCACCTCCCTCTGCTGGATGACCTCTCTACTGCTATGCTTTTTATCTTCTTGTAGGTCCATATTATCATGTCAATAGCTGAATTCAACATTTCTGTGTTGTGCAATTCCAGACAACCTTGACAGTGATGTCATGAACCACTGTCTCTCACATGTTATCCCACAGAGTTTGGTAAGAAAGCCATCTCACCAAAAAATGCCACCCATGACTTCTAAGTGTCTGTAGAAGGACATACTTCTGTGCTTAGCTGTAGCTGTACAACCTCTGTTGTCCAGCCCTTTTACTGGCATACAAGGCCATGTCCAACCCAGAACTGATGGACATGCTCCACCTAAAGAAAAGCTTATCCCATCGAGCCACATGCTCTAGGGATCTAAGCCTCACCCCAACAATAAATAGGATGTGCTGGAGGGATAGATTCCTGTCACAGAGACTTCCCATGCATTGGAACAAGATTCTAATCTACATTAGGCAGAGCTCCTTGCTAACACTCTTCAAGAGAAACCTTGACGAGTGGATGGGAAACAGAAAGTTTACCCCGGGGATCACTTCAGTGGTTCTGCTGGACAGAGGCACAGGGAACTAATCTAAGGGGGTGGCGAAAGCCAACACATTCTGGCTAGGCTTATAAATGCCTTTGGGCAGATAGCCTAGTACCTACCTATGAACCTATGACACCTATGAAAACAAGAGACAGAGCTGTAGGCTTATGATACTGAGGGCAATAGACTGACAAATATACATGGCTATATAGATAAATACAGGCTGAACCAGGGATATAAACACAGGATGTAATACACGTATGTTACAGAGAGAGGGGTACCCCACTGACGCCTCAGATCAATGGTAGAGAAAGTCATATGAACATATACAGCTGCAGTAGTTATGAGACCTGCAGCTGTATACAACTGAAGGGAGGCATTCATAATCAGCAGTGATTATGGTGCATCTATAGCATCACAGATGACAACAAGTTACTGAACTATTGTTCCAGGGGGATACACTTGTGGAGACCTACATTATCTGTCCCCAAAGCATACAACCATGCTTTGTGTATAATAACCAGGAGAGGATAGGTGCAGGCTATCCTGATGTACTGCTTTCCCACACATATAATATAGATATACAGCTACATATGTTAGTTATGATAGCTATATCCAAAGGCACTCTGCAAGTAAGCACAGTACAGATAATTAAAAGTACCTATTCTCAATTTTAAGACAAGAGTGCACATGTCCAACACAATGGATACGTACATCTCACCACAGTATTGCTTAATGGCATGTATCTACTTGGGGCTGTGTC